>NC_037683.1:18673892-18690616 GCF_003255815.1 Theropithecus gelada | reverse complement strand
TTTTTTTTTTTTTTTTTTTTTTTTTTTTTGAGACAGAGTCTTGCACTGTTGCCCAGGCTGGACTGCAGTGGCTGGATCTCAGCTCGCTGCAAGCTCGGCCTCCTGGGTTTACACCATTCTCCTGCCTCAGCCTCCCGAGTAGCTGGGACTACAGGTGCCCGCCACCTCGCCCGGCTAGTTTTTTGTATTTTTTAGTAGAGACGGGGTTTCACCGTGTTAGCCAGGATGGTCTCGATCTCCTGACCTCGTGATCCGCCTGTCTCAGCCTCCCAAAGTGCTGGGATTACAGACTTGAGCCACCGCGCCCGGCCTGCCCATGTGCTTTCTACAATAGAGCTCTGCTGCTGGGGCCCTTCAGAGGACACATACAGTTGGAGCCATCCTTAAAGGCTTCATGGAAGAGATGATATTTGAAATGGGCCTTGAAGTTTGGGTAGGATTTAGGTGGTTGGGGATGCAAGGTGAAGAATGTTTCTAGGCAGAGGGAACAGCATGAGCAATAGCCAGAGGGCACGTATGGAGTAGAGCTGGCAGTTCAGTTTGGCAGGAGAATGGGTTGTGCTCAGAGGAGTTATGCGAGGGGAAGCTGGACAGGCGGTCTGTGCTCTGGCAAAGAAATTTCAATACTGTGCACAATTCTGGTGGCGGAGAAACCACTGATAGATCCTGGTAGGGCCAAGCATCAGGAAATAAAACTTATTTCATCTCTGTATCTCTCCTCATAATGCATATGTGTGGTAGGGACTCAGTAAATGTTGGCAGAATGAATGAAGGAGATGATAGCTTTTGGGTTTTTTTCTTTTTTTTTTGAGACAGGGTCTCACTCTGGAGTGCTCTGGCTGGAGTGCAGTGGTGCAGTCTTGGCTCACTGCAACGTCCACCCCACCGGACTCAAGCAGTCCTCCCACCTCAGCCTCCCCAGTAGCTGGGACCACAGATATGTGCCACCATGCCCAAGCTAATTGATAGGTATTTGAGATCTGGTAATCATATCCTTATTATGATTTGAAGTCTTCACTATAAAGTGGTTTTTTTTTCTTGTTTTTAACTTACTTTGAATTTAGAAGGCAGGCTTTTCACCTTGAATGAATTTTTTTAAATGGAAGAGAAGGAGGGAGAAAGGAAGGGAAAGAGAGAGAGAGGGAAGGAGAAAAAGAAGGAGGAGGAGGAGAGAGAGGGAGAGGGAGGAGGGAAGCAGGAAAAGCGAAGATGGGGAGATCAGCTCAGAGCTCACTGCAGTTGTCCCAGTAAGAGGCGGCAGAGCCCTGGGCCAAGGCAGAAGCAGTGAAGCTGCAGGAAAGAGATAAATGTAGGAGAGGTTTGGGGATTTTACTGCCAGGAGTTGGCAGCTGATTGGCTCCAGTCCTGTCCAGAGATGGCTTACAGCCCCAGCCCAGGGCCCAGCTCCTGGCCTTGAACCAGAAGATTCGGATACCATTCATGGAAACGGAGAACTCTAAGAAGGTGCTGCTTAGGGGAGGAGGAGATGCGTTCTGTTTTAGGCGAGTTGGAGATGTCTGTGAGAGGTCTGAACAGTGATGTCCAGTTCGAGGTAAGAAAAGGGGTGGGGTCTAACCTCAGAGAAGGGTGTAGAACTTGCATATGAAGATGGTGCTTAGAAATGACAGATGTGAGCTCAAGCAATGCATAGAGGAGGGAAGGAGAAGAGGAGTTCTCCCTTCCCCCCATGTCTTGCACTAGAATAAAAGTGAAATAGTTTTCAAGTTCCTGCTCTATGCTGGGCATTCTGCTGTAGTTTCACATCCATCATCTCACTCAGTTATCTCAACAACTTTGTCATCCACTCTGTTCACTCACTGCTCTTTCTGTTTCCTTCATTCTTTACTCAGGAGAGGTTTATGAAGCACCTGCTTAGTGGTTCTAGGAGTTGAGGATACCAAGGTCTTCCTTTAAAGAAGCTTTAGTTAAATACAGGAGATAAGATATCTAATTACAAAACAAGATAGAAAGTGTTACGCATCCCAACAGAGGTACTAGCAAAAGCCTAAAGAAGGTCAGAGTTAGGAGAGGAGCCTTTAGCTTGTTGGGAGGAATGGAGAAGGAAGGAATGAAAGCATATTTATTAAGTACTCACTATATGTCAGGCCCTTTGCTAGGAAAACTATTATATGTTATCTGGATTAATTGCAGCCATTTCACCCATAAAGAACTGGAGAGCCCAGTGCAATGGCTCACACCTGTAATCCCAACATTTTGGGAGGCTGAGGCAGGAGGATCACTTGAGCTCAGGAGTTCTAGATCAGCCTGGGCAACATAGGGAAACCCCATCTCTACAAAAAAAAAAGAAAAAAAGATTAAATCAGCTGGGCATGGTGGGGCAGCCTGTGGTCCCAACTACTTGGGAGGCTGAGGTGGGAGGATCACTTGAGTTCAGGAGATTGAGGCTGCATTGAGCCATGATCACACCACCGTACTCCAGCCTGGGAGATAGAATGAGAACTGGTCTTGGAAAAAAACAAAAAACAAAACAAAGAAGCTAGTCAACTGGTCAAGTTGGTGTCACTGCCTTGTTCTCCTGTATGAGCCTGTCTTCCTCCAGCACAGCACTTATCACACATTGCATAATTGCTCAATTGTGTCCCCCACTAGACTGTGAGCCCCACAAGGACAGGGACTGCATTTGCCTTGATCACTGGTGAATCTGTGTTGTATTCAGCAGGTTGGACCATCAGCATAGTCCCTGATAAAATGTAGGTGCTCTGTAAATATCTGTTTGGAAGGAAAGAAGGAAGGGAGGGAAGGGAGGGAAGCACAAGCAAAGAGGTTTGGGAAAGTATCTGTATTAGTCTGTTCTCATGCTGCTGCAAGGACGTAACCCAAGACTGGGTAATCTATAAAGGAAAGAGGCTTAATGGACTCACAGTTCCACATGGCTGGGAAGGCCTCACCATCATGATGGAGGCAAAGGGGGAACAAAGGTACATCTTACATGGCAGCAGGCAAGAGAGCATGTTCAGGGGAATTGCCCTTTATAAAACCGTCAGATCTCATGAGATTTGTTCACTTTCACGAAACAGCATGGGAAAAACCCACCCCCATGATTCAGTTACCTCCCACTGGGTCCCTCCCAGGACATGTGGGGATTATGGGAGCTATAATTCCAGATGAGATTTGGGCGGGGACACAGCCAAACAATATCAGTATCCAAGATTATATATATATATATATATATATATATATATATATATATATAAAATGGTGGTAAGATTCAGGAAGCAGTGTGAACTCCAAGGTGAGAGTGAGCCTCTAGGTGAAGGGGAGAATGAACAGAGCAAACTGTATTCCCCTCTTTTCATTTTTGAGCTTTTGGGGGAAACAAAATAAAAATTTTGTTTTCAGCAGAGTACTGATGGGATGGGAAGGATGAGAATGCTGAGAATGGGGTTCCTGCTCACTCTGTCGCCTGCCAGCTCTGACCCTTCAGCTGTCACATGGGGCTCAGTGATTTCCCTGTGTCTTTACAGGATGGAGGGCAAAGCCAAGTACATCCTCCCTACTGAAACAATATATGTTGGGGAAATGAAGGACGGTGTGTTTCATGGCGAAGGAACTCTGTACTTCCCCAGCGGGAGCCAATACGACGCTGTTTGGGAAAATGGATTGGCCATAAAGGTGATCAGCCGGGGGGGCGGGTTCTGTGGAGGAGAGATCCTCGGGCAAGAAGAGCCTCACCCTGTGGCGCCCCATCTACCCTGTCTGGTGCCTACCTCCTTCCATTCCCTCTTCTCTTTGTTTCTCCTCCTCTCCCCTGACTTTTTATTTTTATTTATTTATTTATTTATTTATTTATTTATTTATTTATTTTTGAGATGGAGTCTCACTCTGTCGCCAGGCTGGTGTGCAGTGGCACAATGCTCACTGCAACCTCTGCCTCCCGAGTTCAAGCGATTCTCCTGCCTCAGCCTCTCAAGTAGCTGGGACTACATGTGTGCGCCACCACGCCCAGCTAATTTTTGTATTTTTAGTAGAGACAGGGTTTTACCATGTTTGCCAGGATGGTCTCAATCTCTTGACCTTGTGATCCACCTGCTTCAGCCTCCCAAAGTGCTGGGATTACAGGTGTGAGCCACTGCACCCACCTGGCATTTTTTTTTTTTTTAAAACGAGTCTCACTCTGTTGCCCAGGCTGGAGTGCAGTGGTGTAATCTCAGCTCACCACAATCTCTGCCTCCTGGGTTCAAGCTATTCTCTTGCCTAGGCCTCCTGAGTAGCTAGGATTACAGGTGTGTGCCAGCATGCCCGGCTAATTTCTCCCTGCTTCTGGATCTCCCAGTGCCCTAGAATCCTCTCCTTCTAGATCTGGAAGGATTTGTGGAGAGGCTATGATGAATTCGCATCTGCTACGCCACTTACTGCCTGATCTTGAGCCCATGACTTCACCTCCCTGAGAATTCTTCACCTATCAACTCGGGACAGTAGTTGCATTAGTTATCTATTGGTACTATAACAGGTTACCACAAATTTAGTCTGAAATCAGCACAAATGTATTATCTTACAGTTCTGGAGCTCAGAAGTCTGAAATAGGTCAGCAAGCCTGCATTCTGTCCAGAGGCTCTGTGGGAAAACCTGTTTCTTTGCCTTTTCCAGCTTCTAGAGGCTGCCTGCATTCCTTGGCTCACTCCAACCTCTGCTTTCATCATCACATCACCCTTCATCCCTTTGCTTTCATCATCTCATCTTCTCTCACCCTGGCCTTACTATTTCCCTCTCATAGGAACCTTGCAATTATATTTGGCATACCCAGATAATCCAAATAATCTTCCCACTTCAGGATCCTTCATTTAATTGCATTTGCAAAATATCTCTTGCCATGTAAGGTAGCATATTCACAGGTTGCAGCAGAGAGGGACATCTTTGGGGGACCATTATTCAGCCTACCACAATAGTACAAGGCACCTCCTAGGATAATCATAAGAGTAAATGAGGCAATATATATATATGAACACTTTGCTAAGTTCCCAGCATACAGGAGGCACTCAATAAGTGTTAGCTCTTACTACCACCATCACTGCTACTATCATTATAACCTACCTAATCCAAGGATTCTTACCCTGGTATTTGTGGGTCATGAATAGAATTCAGGGAGTCACTGAAACCTCTTGATTTATATACAGAAGTTTCTGTGTAAAGGGGACTAAGTTTTTCTCCAGGAAAAGCATCTATAGCTTTCATCAGTTTCACTAAGAGCATGTTGGGGCCTGACTCATGACCTAAAAAACGTTAAGATTTCTTAACCTTGTTTTATAGCTTGGAGAATCTAAGCCCCAGGAAGGCGATGTGACTTACCCGAGGTCACACAGTGAATTAATAGTATCATTGGAATTTCCACCCGTGTTTCCTGATGCCCAGGCCAATGCAATTTCTACATCCTGAGGCTTCCTTTAGCAGTAAGGCAGCAAAGGCAGAACATATGTGTTTGGACAAAGGGCCATGGCTGATGGCTCTGACCTTTCCAGCTATAATAATAATAAAAGAATAATAACATTTATTGAGTGCTTACTTTGTGTCAGTGTGTCAGTCAGGGTTCTTCAGAGACACAAAACCAATAGGATATACAGAGATGTATGGAAAGAGATTTACATTAGGGATTGGCTCACAAGATTATGGAGGTTAAGAAGTCTCCCAGTCTTCCCTCTGCAACCTGGAGGCCCAGGAAAGCTGTTAGTGTAGTTCCAGTCCAAACCCAAGGGCCTCAACCAGGGGAGTCAATGGTGTAAGTCCCAGTCAGAGTTCAAAGGCCCGAGAACCGGGAATGCTGATGTCCAAGGGCAAAGAAGATGGATGTCCCAGCACAAGCAGAGAGAGCGAACTGATGCTCCTCTGCCTTTTTGTTCTATCCAGGCCCTCAACGGATCGTATTATGCCCACCCACTTTGGTGAGGGTAGAACTTCTTTGCTCAGTCCACCGATTAAAATGTGAACTGCTTCTAGAAACGCCCTCATGGACACACCCAGAAATGTTTTACCAGCTATCTAGGCATCCCTTTCCCTTAACCTAGTCAAGTTGTCTCACCAAATCAACCATCACAGCTAGGCACTGTGCTAAATGCTTCACGTGTGCTATCTCATTGAATTTTCAATCAACCCTATTTCATGTATACCATCATTAACTTAATTTTACAAATGAAGAAATGAAGGGCCAGAGAGAGTGGGTCATCTGCCCAAGTTCATCTGCCAAAGTGAGTTCACCTACTTTGAGTGGCAGGGACTTATACCCATTCCCTCTCATCATCACAACCATAATAATTATGATCGTTACCACTTCTTTACTGTAGCCATCAGAAAGCCCCCCACTTCCCTTGACATCTGAACCTCTTGGCCAAAAGCCTTCAGCTTCCTCAGATGCACATGTGCGCTCCTTGTCTTCCAGGGCACATACACCTTTGCAGATGGGCTGCACTATGATGAGAAGAACTGGCATTACTGCGATGGCTATGATCGGAGGTTTTACACAGAGATCCTCAATGGCCTGAAGCCTGCAGGTACCCAGGCACCCACCCTTTCCTTGATACCCCAAACTGAGAGGCAAACTAAGACGGTTTCAGATAAGTGCACAGTGGCCTAATGAAGTAACTTAAAGGGGAAGAGGAACTGAGCAGCTGCAGAAGAATACAAAAGAGCCAGGTCCTGGAGCCAGGAAGGCCAGTCCTCATATCTCAACTCCACTATGCTAGTCAGAGGACCATGGGCAAGGGGCTTTACCCACTGTGCCTCAGTTTCTTCCCTTCAAAATGGAGTCAATCGGCTGGGCACAGTGGCTCATGCCTGTAATTCCAGCACTTTGGGAGGCCAAGGCAGGTGGATCACTTGAGGTCAGGACTTCCAGACCATCCTGGCCAACATGGTGAATCCCCGTCTCTACTAAAAATACAAAAATTAGCCGGGTGTGGTGGTGTGCCTGTAATCCCAGCTGCTCCAGAGGCTGAGGCATGAGAATCGTTTGAACTCAGGAGGTGGAGGTTGTAGTGAGCTGAGATCACGCCACTGTACTCCAGCCTGGGCGACAGAGTGAGACTGTGGTCTCAGGAGGGGGGAAAAAAAAAAAAGATCAAAATGGGATCAATAGCATAATCTACCTCCCAAGATTGTTGTAAATAAGATAATTCATGTCAGGTGTTTAGAACAGTGCTTTGAATGCATATGGGTGCACGGTACATGTCAGCTGTTCTTATTTGTAGTACCTCCTATAACACTAAAATTTTGTAAATATTTTAAAAAGAAAGAGTTAAGGGCAAAAGCAGTACTGACAGAGCATGTGCTTTGTGTATCAGGTGCTGAGGGAGGCTGTCTGTAATCCCTGCCTCCCTAATGTCCAGATGATCCTGCCCAGTCAGCCTTCCTAGTCCCATGTCACTTCAAGTTGAGGCTGTGGAGTTCAGACATGGTTCCCTGTGGCAGAGCTCACACTGGAGGCCCAGACTTCCTCTCTGAGGTCCTCTGTATCATGCTCCCTCCCTGCCAAAACCGTGTTTCATCACGGACGGCTACATTTGGACTACAAGTCTGAATTCAGAGAATGGCACCTTAAAAGGCTCATCTGAGTGTTTTTGAGATGTGTTCCAGGTCAGATGAGCCTCAAGACGGGGGTAGGGGAGGGATAGCATTAGGAGAAATACCTAATGTCGATGATGAGTTGATGGGTGTAGCAAACCACCATGGCACGTGTATACCTATGTAACAAACCTGCACATTCTGCACATGTACCCCAGAACTTAAAGTATAATAAAAAATAAATAAATAATTAAAAAATTTTAAAAAGAAGAGTGCAGTTTTTGGCACAGCAGAGATAATATATCCAAAATGACAGATGGGGAAACAACTCTGTATACTATAAAAGCAATCCCAACTTAGGTTATGAGAGACCATGAGCTGTGGTTGATAGAGCATGGAGCCAGAAATTGTGGGTTTGAGTCCTAGCATTTCCTGTCTATAGCTACATGAGACTGCACAAGTCAACCTCCATCAGGGCAGAAGCCTTCAGGAAGCACCCAGGCCCTGGAATCAGGCTGACCTGAGCTCAAACCCCCATCTCCTTCCCTTCCCAGCTTCATGACCTTGGATCAGTTAGTTGACCGGGTGAGCCGCCTTCTCTCCCTTTGCCCTCCTGACACTTACTCTGCTATTTTCCTCCTATCCCCAGACTTCTTTACCAGTGCCTCCTCAACTTCACCCCACCCCTAGTTATTCATGCTGAGGTTCCCGGGGCTCTCTGGCTTAGGCACTTTCTGTTATCATTCTATACGCTTTTCCTGAACAAGTTGATATACTTCTAAGCCTTCAACTACCATCAGCTTCTAAATTGAAATCAGAATCCCTGAGCCTAAGATCCCTGCATCAAGCTTGACTGACACCTATCTTGGTCATTCCCCAAATTGTCTGCACTGAATTCATTGTCACTCCCACTGTGATGTCTGCCTCACTGAATGTCATGCCCATCCACCTAGGTAAGCCTAATCCTCCCTTCCCCTGCCCCCTAAGTGCAATAGTCCTATGGATTTTACCTCTGAAATATATTCTTTCATTTGTTTAGTCAACAAATATTTACTGAGTATTTCCATGTGCCAGGCAGCATTTTCTTCATCCTCTTTGCCACTGCCCTGTTCCAGCCCTCCATCATCTTTCCCCTTGATGACCTGACTTCCAGAGATCCCCACTTGGCCATTCTTGAGGTCATTCTCCTTTCTACAGCAGTCACTTCCTTTTTTTTTTTTTGAGACAGAGTCTTGCTCTGTTGCCCATGCTGGAGTGCAGTGGTGTGATCATAACTCACTGTAACTTTGAACTCCTGGGCTCAGGCGATCCTCCTGCCAAGTGATCTAGTCTCCTAAGTAGCTGGGACTATAGGCATGCACCACCACTCCTGGTTAATTTTTTTTTTTAAGTTTCTTATAGAGATGGGTTTTGCCATGTTGCCCAGGCTCATCTAGAACTCCTGGCCTCAAGCTACCCTCCCTCCTTAACTTGGGATTACAGGCGTGAGCCACCATGCCCAGCCACTTACATCTTTTAAAGTGTGAATCTGATTGCCCCCATCCCCCAACCCTTGAGTGCTCCCTATACCCTCAAGATAAGGTTTCAAATTCTCAGAAACAGTGATATTCTCTGGCTACTGCTCATGTCCCAGCCCCTTCCTGGGCTACCCACTCTTCTCGGTTTTTCTCTCTCCCTTCTTGCCATACTTGCTTTCTCTCTATTTCTCAAGGAGACCACACTTTTCCACCATTCTCTCTGCCTGGAATACTTTAACCCTCTTACTTCACCCAAATAACTCCTTCCCGTCCTTCACGTCTCAGCTCAATGTCCTGAAGCTGGGACCCCCTTCCCTGAATTCCCACACTAGGTAAGGTCTCCCTGTGGCATATCACGGAGCAGCCATGATCTCCCCCCAGGGCTTGGATCTTGAGTGTTCAGGTCCTCTTCCCAAGCTGTCAGCAACACGAGGGTAGGGCCCTAGCACATTGTCTGGCATACGGTGGGTACTCGTTAAAGAGTTATTGTCAAACAGGGATAATGATATCGACATCACAGCGCAGGGTGAAGTATGTGCTTAGGGGAGTTAAGGCAATGACAGTAAGAAACATTTTCTAAGCTCCTACTGTATGTCAGACACTGGCTGGCCCCAGGGAGACCAGAGCTGAGAGGACATCGTCTCTGCCTTCAAAGAGCTGCCAGTCTAGCTGCAGCTTGAGAACCTTGCAAATCACTCCTCCCCGATTACTTATGATGGGACGCCTGGACTTTGCCATGGGCTCTTTACCCCAATTAAGGCTGTAGGCAAAAAGCCCTCAGCCTTAGGCCTCAGCTCTCACACAGTGGCTGGTTTTGCTAAAGCTGAGCCTCTGCCAGTCTCATGGTGGTTTTTCCCAAACCTGCCTGGCTCTTCCCTTCTTCTCCAGTGACCCTCAGCAGAGAAGCTTGATTCTAAGTAGCTACTTCCTTCCCTTGTCGTTCCACACTTTGCCTCTTGGGGCTGGCATTGTTAGGGTAACTTGCCCTGCCTGCAAGGCAGGGTGAGGGTTAAAAGTGCCCCACAACCTCTTCGAGCATCTGTGAAGTAGGCATTGATTGGCATGACGCTTCAGTGAGAGAACTGCTGTAAAGTGCCTGATGTGGAGTAAGTGCTCGGCAATCATTAGCCAGTACACACGGAGTTAGGGTTAGGGTCAGGGTCAATGTCAGGGTTAGTGTTAGGTATGTCATTAAGCAACACAAGAGTGCCTACTGTGTGCAAGACACTGATTCGTGGAAATGGTGCTGTGTGCTCAGTGGGCATCCAGCTCTCAGTCTAGAGAACAAGGAATTATAGGAACTATAGTTAGAAGGAACCTGAGAAGTTATTTATTCCAACCTCTCCCTTTACTTGAGCCATGGCTTTTCAAGATACACACATATAGGGTGCGTGACCTAAAAGGTGCACTCGATCTTCTTTCCCTCCCAGAGGTCTCAGTGTCCCTGGTCCTGTGGCTGCACCTAGGCTCCCTCCTCCCCTGATGTTGGCAGCTGAACATACAGGTTCCAGAGTTAGACTGCTTCCTAGCTGGATAACCTTGGGAAAGTTACTTTAACTTCTCTGAGCCTCAGTTTTCTTATCTGTAAAATTGAGCCACAGAGTTGCTCTCAGGATTAAATAAAATAGGAGCACAATGCCTGGCACATAATAAACATTGAATAAGTGGCAGCCACCTGGTAATTTTGGCGAAAGTCAAGGTTCTCCACCACCTGCCCCTTGTCCACCTGATCCATTTCTTTCCTGCTGTTCTCCTTCACACGTCCTCTGCTCTACAAGGTTTCGAGAGGAGGGCCTAAGGACCCATGCCTCTGGCCTCTGCCCATGCCTTGAATGCCACCCCTCTTCTAGACCTGATGCTCTCCCATCTGTTTGCCAACTCTGACTTATCCTCAGGGTCTGTCTGACTTCAGAACCTGTGCCCTTTTTCATGGTATCCCAAGAAATGGAAAAGGATGGGGTCAAACGAAGAAGACAGAGGGTCTAGTTCCCAAGACCCTGTTCCCAAGAGCCATTTTCAGAAAGTTCCTTTGGGGCACTGTTTCTGCTGGGTTTGCTTCTTGCCCTGAGTAGGGGTTATTTAGTTCAACAGTGGAGCCAGATAGTCACATGAGCCACCAGCCATAAGTGGACCTTATGGGAACACTGGGTTTAGATTTGGCCTTGATGGTGAACTAATTGCCCATTATGTTCTTTCAAGGTATGGCTCAACTCACCAATATGGACCCACCTAGAAAAATACCCAAGGGCTATTACGATTGTGGAGACGGCTTCTATAACCCCGTCACGAGGGTAATCAAGGACTACAGGAACCGCTTTCTAAGAAACGCAGGTAGGTTTCTTTCGACACTGTAGCACATTTTCTCTTCATCCACATATAAGTATGTGCATCCGTATGTACAAATGTATGCACACACTTGATGAGAAAAAAGCTTTTGCTGATGAAAGACAAAAATTGATTACCTGGATGTTTTATCTTGTGGACTTCTCATGGCAAATCTGTACATAGTCCTAGAGGGAGGTAAAAGGACATTCATGGTCTAGCTGTGATGACACATAAATGTCGCACTGAAAGGATTAAGGTACTTATTTTTGCATGCATTCCTTCAATTTTAATGGGCACCTACTATATGCTAGACACTGTGCTTGGTGTTGGGGAAAAAGCAGAGCAAAGCTGGACACAGCCCCCCTTCCTTGTGGAGCTTGCATTCTAAAGGTGGCAGCGTAGTACTAGAAACAGTTAATTGCATCATGGAACAAACACAATGAAGGGCAAAACATGGTCCTGCAGGGAAGGGAAAGTAGGGGCCCCAGAGAGGTGGGACAGATGCTGTGGGAGGACAAAGAAGGGATATCAAATCCCAAAGTGGTAAGTCAGAGAAGGTTTCAAGGAGGAAATGACTTCTAAGCTAAGACCTGAAGAATAACTGGGATTTGACCACAAGGCTTGGGGACAGGGTTTCCCAGGGAGAGGAAATGGCACAGGCAACAACCTAGAGGGGAGTGATCCCTTGAGGTCCAAGAAGGTTGGTTCATCTTTTAGTCAGGGGAGTAGGTACCTTGGAGGATCCAGAACCTCAGTTTGGTGAGTCAACACAAGGCTGATCAGACTGAGAAGAACCCATTTGCAGTGACCACACTCACAGGAGATCAATACACAAATAATAGGAACATTTTCCTTTAATGCAGTGATTCCTAACCTTACCCTTTTCTGAAGTCACACTCCCGCTAGGAATATCGAAAGATATGGACCCTCTTGCTAGAAAAATGTCCATGCATGCACACACACAAGCACACATGTGCACACATGTGCCCACACGCACGCACGCACACACACACACACATTTTGCAGATAGTCTTAAGGGATGGATGGTCCCTCTAAAGACCCAGGTCAAGAAACCTTGCTCTATAATGAGAAAGAAACTTCCAGGTAGACCAGACCATCTGTGCTGGTGGATGACAGCATCATCTTCCTATAGGGAAATTTACTCAGTAAGTCAGTGATGACCAGAAAGCTGCCTTGTGGGGCTAGAATAAGAGCAAGGAGAATTGTCAGCTGATCCTATGACTGGAATCCTGGAGCTAAGACGCCCCTAACCCATTGGATGCTACTGGAGGAACATGGTAAATGCTCACACTCCAAGTCCCCCGGCTCACGTTTCTTCAATGACTTCCCTTTTCCATTTGCACAATGCACTACTCTGTAGCATGCTAACTCTGCTGGGTGCTAATACATTTACCATGAAGTTTCTTAGTCAAATAAGATAGGGAGATATTGCCCTAAACAATGCTAACCAGGCTTATTTACTGCAGAACTTCTCAGGGCCTTTAATATGCTAATATACTTTGTACTTTTCCTTCATGGCACTTATTTCAACATAATTAAATGTAATTATTTGCTTAATATCTATCTCTCCCACTAGACTGTAAGATCCGTGTGAGAAGGAACTCTGTATTATCTTGTGTCAGTAAGAGTTCAGTTAGAAAAATGGAAAGAGGCCTGGGGTTGTGGCTCATGCTTGTAATCCCAACACTTTGGGACACCAAGGTGGGCAGATCACAAGGTCAGGAGTTTGAGACCACCTGGCCAACATAGTGAAACACCATCTCTACTAAAAATACAAAAAATTAGCTGGGCATGGTGGCGGGTGCCTGTAATCCCAGCTATTCAGGAGCCTGAGGCAGGAGAATTGCTTGAACCTGGGAGGCGGAGGTTGCAGTGAGGCAAGATCGTGCCACTCCACTCCAGCCCGGGTGACAGTGTGAGAATCTGTCTCAAAAAAAAAAAAAAAGAAAAAAGAAAAATGGAAAGAATTTAATATCAGGAAATTGGTGGCTACCAGGGAACTGGAAAAGCAAAGGAAGACATTGAGGTAACAGAGAAAGTAACTGCAGGATGCAGGTACCCCCTCAAGGACTGGCGACAATAGTAAAAGATTAGGTTGTGAGAACCTAGAAGGTCAACAGAGGGACCCCCAGGACCTGCAACCCAGACCCCTGAGCAGAGGCCAGCTGGGGCTGGCTCCTGGGAGCTCAGAGCAGGGCTCCTGCAGAGTTGGGACCCAGACCTCTGGCGGGACAGCACTGCCCAGTGGAGCCTCTGAAGAGAGAAATGAAGCTGATTCTAGGAGTGTGGAAAAAACTGGAAACTGGAAGTGAAATGACACTGCTGCGATGACACTGGCATGAACAACAAAGACAACAGAAAGGAGGGTGTCTTTGTCTGCCTGACAGCCCCTAACAAGGAGCTGGCTGGCAAAACTAATGTAATTCAAACAGTTCTAGTCCCACCGTTGCCAAGTTAAGTATAGAAGGGTCAGTTTGGAGCTGAGAGTCAGTGCCTTCTTTTTTTTAATTTTGAGATGGAGTTTCACTCTTGTTGCCCAGTCAGGAGTACAATGACACGATCTTGGCTCCCTGCAACCTCTGCCTCCCAGGTTCAAGTGATTCTCCTGCCTCAGCCTCCCAAGTAGCTGGGATTACAGGCACCCACCACCATGCCCAGCTAATTTTTGTACTTTTAGTAGAGACGGGGTTTTGCCATGTTGGCCAGGCTGGTCTTGAACTCCTGACCTCAGGTGATCCATCCGCCTTGGCCTCCCAAAGTGCTGGAATTACCTGACACCGCACCTGGCTGGGTGTCAATAGCTTCTCACTGGCCCAGCCACCCCTTTTGTTGCTCAGCATCCACACACATTCTTTTACAGATATTGTGTCTTCTGTACAACATTAACAAATGTATGTTTTTTTTGTATAACAAGTTTCAATACATCCTCCATATTAACACAAGGCCCTCTCCCCTTCTCCCACAGAGGGCAGATACTGCACCCATCTTTTGAGTAAGGTTATTCCTTGACAGTTCTGCCTGAAGAGTCTATAGCCTACAAGCTCCTGCCAATAATCCTTCCATAAAATAACAAGGATAAAAGAGGAAAAAAAAGAAAAAATTAGTTAATAAAAGCAAATATGCTAGCCAGGCATGGTGGCTTGTGCCTGTAACCTCAGCTACTTGGGAAGCTGAGGCAGGAGGATCTCTTGAGCTCAGGAGTTTGAGGGCATCCTGGGCAACACAGCAAGACCTTATCTCTTAAAACAAAACAAAACAGGCTGAGTGCATTGCCTCACACCTGTAATCCTAGCACTTTAGGAGGCCAAGGCAGGTGGGTCACCTGAGATCAGGAGTTCAAGACCAGTCTAGCCAACATGGTTAAACCCCATCTCTACTAAAAATACAAAACTTAGCTGGGCATGGTGGTGCATGCCTGTAATCCCAACTACTCAGGAGGCTGAGGCAAGAGAATTGCTTGAACCCAGGAGGCAGAGGTTGCAGTGAGCCGAGATCACACCACTGCACTCCAGTCTGGGTGATACAGCGAGACCCCCCTCTCAAAACAAAACAAAACAAAATGTGTATATAGATGAATAAATAGAAAGATAGATGACATAGATACAGATATACATACACATACAAGCAAGGAGAAAAAACTATATCACTACTACAGTTCTCTTTCTGTAACTGGTCACAAGGCTGTAGGTAATATTTACAAATTCCTTCTTCCATTATTCATCCCAGGTTCCATTTGCCTTGAGCCCACCCTTCCACTGGTCTGGCTTTTTACCTAGCAGGGTAATCAAAACCTTCATTCTTGAAGGGTCCAAACCCTTAGGGGTCCTGCCTTTGTTGGTTATTAGTTGGTTGGGTTAGTTTTTTATGAACTTTTACTGTGGTCAGTGGAAGTACCAAGAGGTGTCCTGGAGAACTGCTGGGTTCCATACAGTGTTCCCTTTCTCCTAATGGATGGCAGCATTATCTTCTATACCCAGCCTTCTCTCAGGAGCCAGGAGAAACTGATGGTAACACAGATTATAACAGCATAGAGTTGCTGCCAGACAACTTAGTAGGGATACTTTACCCTGGAGGCCAGTAGGCCAGGGAGGTTTCCTGGAAAAAGAAAGATCTACTCTGTAATCTAAAAAAGAACAGACAAATGCAGCAGGGTTGGTAAGAGTTTTGAAGGCAGAGGGGACAGTATGTGCAAAAGGATTATCGTTGGGAGAAAACATGTCATAAATAGGGAGCTCCAACTAATTCAGGAGCATGAGCTAACAGTATGAAAGGAGACAAAGAGCAAGAGAGGAAGCCTGAAAGGTGGGCGGGGTGAGGGCAAAGGTTATGGCTGTCTTTCACCCTAAGGCAGTGGGGAGCAAGGGAAGGCTTTAGGCAGTTACTGACATAGTAACTCATTTGTTCTTTAGAAAGACTTCTTTGATTACATGTAGAGAAGAGGCCAAAAGAGGTTAGATTAGGTAGGAGATCCTTCTGGTAAGATGATGGGAGAGAGGAGCATGTGAAGGACATGGGCTCAGGGTGATGGGGTAGGTGACCTAGGTTCCTGGTCCTGGTCCCAGCTCTCAGGCTGCCTGCTGGATGACCCCCGGCCAATGCCTTCCCTCTCTGGGCCCCTTTCTCTTCATGGATAAAATGAGAGAGTTGAACTGGATAATGTCTAGGGCCCTTCCAACATTAAGTAGGAGTCTATGATGGAGGAGAAAGGTAGCCAAGGAGTATTTTGGTCCTGATATTATAGGACAGATGAAGTTCAGAGTGTCCTGAAAACCACTAAAAAGGAGGCTCTGTTTGTGGCCACCTAGTCATTACCCCTGACTCACCTCACCCTGTGAGGGACTGATTCAGGCTTCTGTCCCTCTTCTGTTTTCCCCAGGGACCTCTTTCTGCTGCATTCCAGTCTACCCCCACAAACAGTTCTTCCTGTTGGCATCCTGAAAGCGCAGGCTGCTGGGCCTCTGGGCCTGAGATGGGTGACTGAGGCCATCCCAGAGTAAACACAGGGCCCTCAGCCACTGCTGTTATGAAGCATATGCCACCTGCGTGGGTCAAAGCTGGGGATGCTTATTGTTCAGCAGGTCACGGGCTGGGCCACCAGCAGAAGAGTCACCTTTGCTGTGAGAATTTAAATCCATCCTTCCACGTATCAAAATTCTCTGAACATCTACTATGTGCCAGGCTTTGGGGTTCAGGGCAGGCAACATATTCTCTCTAACTATAGCTCTCAAACCTTCGACCCACAGTAAGGAATGTTTTACATCATGACCCAGGATACACACAGATGCACATGTGTGATGTATGTATCTTTGTACATGCAACATTCTATGATATTTTCTTTTTTTTTTTTTT